>NW_027464594.1:9897200-9923337 GCF_043290135.1 Rhipicephalus microplus
GTGTGCGAAATTGTTGCATTGTTGTTTTTTTTCAAACTTTGAAAGCTTCAAGCCACAATGTTAAAATGCCTATAAGAATAATTGGCAAAGCAGTGTGCGCGCAGTGTTCAATAAACCTGGAAAGAGCGTCTTTGTGTCTTTCATTCGTGGCAGAAACATTTATGTACTAGACTTGCTTTTGTCAGCTACACTCAAAACTCATTCAAACAAAGTTGTACATTGCACATAAATAACTTCGTTATATCCGAAAAATTCGTTGATTCCTAACACTACATCAACAGCAAGACTAATTTATTTTAGTTTGTTATAATGAATATTTCATTATATCCAGGTCTGAGTGTATATCGATGACAAGAGAAAAGCTACAGCAGGTATACATATATCAAACTAAAGTTGAGATACCGTATTTACTCTGCATAATCGTACACTTGCATAATAGGCGCACCCCAAACTTGGCCGTGATCAGAAACGATTCTACACCCAAGCAGTACAGTTGGAAAGCGGTTGCCGTACCTTGAGAAAAAAAAAGGCAAATCGACAAACAAATGAAAAAATTCGAAGTGCAACGACCTAACCAACGTGTTTGTCGAAATAAATCTCGAAAAAAAAAAACGGCTGTTCCATCAATTAGATACCCCCCCCCCATCGCCACGCTTCTTGGAGGCAGTGTGTACAACGCCGCAAGCTCGATCGTCATAACCACCATCAGAGAAGAAGAAATGCCATTTCGCAAACGGTGTGAGTCTGTTGTGGTCGTGTATTCAACTTTGGTTCAACCATGGGAAAGTACGCGAGCTACACGGCTGGATTTGAACTGGAGGCAGTGCAGCAACATGCTGGAGCACGGCAACAGGGGCTGCAAGCAGACATTTCAGTGTTGAAGAAACCAGTATTCGGTACTGGAGGGACGAAGAAGAAAAACTTAAAGCGACGAAGAAGACACAACGAGCTTTCGGCCGTGCCAAGACCGGCAGGTATCCTAACGTCTAAGAGCAGCTGGTCTGGCATTTACGGGAGCTACGACGAAACGGCTGTGCTGTGTCAAGAGATATTGTTGCAGACTGAGGCGCGCAGAATAGCCAAGGCAGTGCACTGAAGCAAAAGAGTTCAAAGCCAGCCTCCGGATGGAGAACTCGTTTCATGCGGCGCCATGGCCTCGCACTGCCAAGGCGAACCACCTTGTGCCAGAGCTTGCCCGCAGCATATGAGGACGAAGCAGTGGACTTCCCCCTGATATTAAAAGTCTCACGCTCTACGACTGAGCTAGCCGGGCTGGTGGACTTCCACCGTTTCGTTATAAAGCAACGACAGCAAAAGACTTCATTTTGTCCCAGATCGGCAACGCGGATCAGACCCCCCTATGCTTTGATATGCCGTGGACACGACAGTGGACGAGAAAGGTGCACGGAGCGTCAACATCAGAACGTCTTGCGCTGATAAACAACGATGCACCGTAAATGCTGGCAGTGACAGCGGGTAGGCGCAAGCTACCGCCTTACGTTATTTTTAAACATAAGACGCTCCCAAAGGCAAATTTCCCTTAAGGCATCTATGTCAGAGTCCAGGAAAAGGGCTGATGAGCGCGAACTCATGGTGAATAGGGTGGAAACAGTCTAGGTCGGCGGCCTAATGGTCTGCTGTTCCCGTCCATGCTTGTCCGGGACAGTTTTCCGTGGGTGTGATGTAGTAGCTTAAAAAATGCGAGCATAGCAGACGACAGCGCCACATCACCTGGAAGATGAGAAGAATGAAGGGGCATTGCAGCGCGCCCATTGAAAGAAGAAGAAGAGACGCTCGGGGAGAACGAAGCTGTTCGGACGCCGGCAAGACGACGCAAGGGAGCCTAGGGCGAACCCACAACTACGCGCGAGCTTCGAAAGGCCGGGTTCCAGTCCTCGAGCCATTGACGTCCCTCGGGGCACGGCGTGTCGGCGTGGCCAAGCACGAGTTCTCGGTGAGTGGTCCTGCGGACATCTCCGGTACGGCGAGCGCCCTCGAAAGACCGGAGCTGCTGACCACGTCCACCGAGCCCATGTCGCTGACAGTGTTCGGCTACGCCTAGACCGGGTGATGCCCCTTACAGTGGTATGCTGACCTGGAACCCAAGCGACGACAGCATCCGAGCACGCAACGGGTCCCACTTCAAGGCACCGGGCTACGGCACAGACTGTGAGACTGTTTACTCTTTTCTTTTGTGTGTGAACTGCGTGCGTGTCCGACTTCTAGTACTGTATGGGCAATAGTTTTTTTTTGTTCATCCAATATAACTCCCTTTTATTTCCCTCACTGTCTCCATCTTCCTCGCGTGACACGCCTTGCTATGTGACGAACCTAACACACGACATATCTGGCGTCCGCGAGACAGGACTACTCTTATTACATCTAAGGAGAGTATTACATCGCATATGTGTGTGTGACGGTCGATGATGGAGGCAGATAAGCTGACGGCGGTCGGCAAAGGAATTGGGGTTAAGTGGCTCAGCACTAAAAGATTGGATGGACCAAGAACGCGCACGCGAAAAAGAGGCACGTGACGCTCGTCTGGCTGAACGAAATGCGGCGAAAGAAGCCGAGGCAGAGGCAGTCGCTAGATTACAAGCAGAGAAGGAAGTTCTTGAGCTCAAGTTAAAGTTGCATCAGTTAGGTGCGACAGCAGGTAGCACAACTACTGGGCAGCTTACCGAGGGTGCGCCGTAGGCACCACGCAGAGCTACCGAAGTTCACATAAACTCATCCCAGCCTTTAATGAGGAACGCGATGAGCTGGACGCATATATACAGCGACTTGAGCGCGTCGCTATACTAGTCAAGACTGGCCGCAAGACAAATGGGCCTATCACTAAGCCTTTGTTTGCTTGACCGAGAGGCCTTAAGTGTAGTTGGTAGGATGGCACCAGAACATGCCACGGAACTACGTATTGTTGAAGAAAACGCTACTACAACGCTTTAGGTTCACAGAAGAAGGCTATCGGACAAAATTTCGATCAGCCAAACCAGATAATTCTGAAACGGGCACACAGTTTGCCGGGCGTCTATTAGGTTATTTTGACCATTGGCAAGAAATGGCCAAGACAGACCGGACCTACAATGCTCTGCGAGACAAAATTGTCTCTGAGCAGTTTCTCGCACGATGCCATGAGAAACTCGCTGTGTTTCTTAAAGAAAGAAACTGTGAAAGCCTTGAAAAACTTGGGGAGGCTACAGACCACTACTTGGAGGCCCAGGGGTTAACCTTGGCAAATGTAAGGCGATATCCTGAGCAAGCCTCCAGGTCAAACTCGAACGTCTGAGCGGCAAGATGACAAAGAGAGACCGCAGTGTTTCCTTTGCAACAAAGAGGGTCACAGAGCTGCTGATTGCTGGACCAACACAAAGGGTCCAGGTACAAAGCCACCCTTTTGTGGAAAATGCCGCCGCACTGGGCATAAAAACAGGTGACTGCTCCAAAAGGGCCAACAGCGTTGAGAAAACCTCATGCTCTTTTCAACAGAGATGGAGCCAAGATAATTAATTCAGAGTCGCAGGCTTCCCTTTGTGTTCCTTATAGTCCGGAGTGCGAAGAAACGCACCCAGCCAAGCTGAAGGAAAAAATTGATGCCCACGGGCGAAGGTGTTCTCGAAGGATACCCCGTAACAGTACTGCGAGATACAGGATGCGATTCAATCATTGTTCAAAAGGTCTCTTGTGGCGGATAGCAAGCTGACTGGAAAGATTTCCTCGATTTACCTCTTGGATGGTTGGTTGATGAAGCTGCCTGAAGCACACGTGGAAATTTTTTCACCTTTCTTCACTGGCAAAACTCGAGCCCTTTGTATGGATACTCCTTCATATGATGTCTTGGGAAATGTGGAGGCGTTCGAGATGCTCACAATCCTGATAACGATTGGAAGAGCCGTCTTTACACCCAGAACACTGCAGAAGAGTATTCTGGCGCAGAAAAATCCGGTTCTGCACACGGACCTTGTATGCAAAGACTTCAACATCGGCTGCAAGGAAAACACGTGTCAAGACAAAAGTTGCTGCAGTAAACCGACAGGCAGGAAATCCACATCTACTTCCGGCTCCAGTTATTAACCCCTTAGACATCAGTCCACAGGACTTTAAAACCAAACAGGAGAAAGACAGCAGCCTACGGAAATGCTTCGAAGCCGTTAACAAAGAGGTCAAGACAAGGTTTGCTAAAATATTGTTCTTCACTGAAGGACGGAATCCTCTATCGCAAAGTACACCCTTTACTCAAGAGGCAGGTGAATTAGCTTGTGGTACCAAGGTGCCTCCGACAATTTGTTATGAAAATGGCCCACGAAGGCATCCTTTCGGGCCATCGGGAATTGAACTACCGACCGGGTACTCGAAGAGTTCTACTGGCCAGGGGTTCAGTCAGACATCACACGATTTGTTAAATCATGTGATATATGTCAAAGAACTATTCCCAAACACTTGGTGGGTCGTGTACCTCTCGGCAACACTCCTATAATTGACACCCCTTTCAAGAGAGTAGCCATTGATATAGTGGGTCCATTATCAACGATGTCAGAGGGCGGAAACAAGTACGTACTGACAATGGTGGACATGGCAACGCGTTATCCCGATGCTGTAGCACTGCCGAGCATCGAGACGGACAAAGTCGCTGAGGCACTTCTGGAGATGTTTTCTCGTGTAGGTGTCCCACGGGAGATAATCAGTGACAGAGGCACGTCATTCTAGTCACGCCTAATGAAGGAGCTAAGCCGACTTCTCTCCTTCAAACAAATGCCAACAACCCCATATCATCCCATGGCTAATGGCCTTGTAGAGAGGTTCAACCTTGTAGAGAGGTTCAACGGAACCCTGAAACAAATGATAAGAAGAATGTGTCAGGAGTGTTTGAAGAAATGAGACCGGTACCTGGCGCCCTTACTCTTCGCTTATCGTGAAGTTCCCCAGTCGAGCTTAGGCTTCTCCCCGTTCGACTTGCTCTACGGCCGTTACGTCAGAGGTCCCCTGGCGATATTGAAAAGAATTATGGGCCGCTGGTCATCTGATGCTGATGTGAAAACATCAATCGGTACGTAGTCGAACTGCGGAATCGTCTTGAAGACACCTGCCGATTAGCCAAAGAGGAGCTTCAGAAAGCAAAAATGATACAGAAGAAGCATTGTGACCGAAAGGCCAGACCACGTCTATTATCCCCTGGAGACAAGGTTCTGCTTCTGCTTCCATCGGATACCAACAAATTGTTCTGACGTGGAAGGGACCATTTTATGTCCTTGAGAAGAGAAATGATGTCGATTATTTAATAGATCTCAGTACCAGCAGCAGAATATTCCATATCAACCTAATGAAAAAGTATGAAGAACCGCTTTCCTGCACCACCGCATGAAGCATCAGCTGTTTGCCGGGCGGATGACACCGAAAGCGACAAGCTACCATGTGTTTCATTCCAACGCAAGGAATACTGCACCCAGTGTCACATCGCAAGCCGTATATCGCAACCACACGCGAAGCTGCTTACTCTACAGTGGAGCGAGCGAGGGTGGTCCGGAAACTTCATATCTTCTTATTCGGACGCACATTCATTCTACAGAGTGACCACAAACCGCTTGTGTACATCAAGTCGGCCAAGCATGTGAACAGCCGCGTCCTACGGTGATGCCTCATTCTTATGGAATAGGACTTTTTGTTCGAGTATATCAAAGGCAGAGACAACATAGGCGCAAGATTACATGAGCCGCTTGCCAACTCCGTGAGCAACGTCTGTATGAAGAATTGATGCTCAATGGTATTATTAGCTTATGATGTGAACCTTACAGCGCAATACAAGTATCATGACGCTTTAGTTCTGTGACTTCTTTCTTTTTCCTGGTGTGTACTTTGTGACCGAATGTGCCGAGTGTGCGGGGCTCGGAACTGCTATAGTGTGCAGTGGTGCTTACGTGTGTGTTTTCGACTGCGAACCAACGTGTCCCCAGTGCCCTCAAGTTCTTCTACCGGAAGAACTTTCTTAAGTGGGGGGTGATGTGATGCAGTAGCTTAAAAAATGCGAGCATGGCAGACGACAGCGCCACATCACCTGGAAGATGAGAAGAATGAAGGGGCATTGCAGCGCGCCCATTGAAAGAAGAAGAGACGCTCGGGAGAACGAAGCTGTTCGGACGCCGGCAAGACGACGCAAGGGAGCCTAGGGTGAACCCGCAACTACGCGCGAGCTTCGAAAGGCCGGGTTCCAGTCCTCGAGCCATTGACGTCCTCGGGGCACGAGTTCTCGGTGAGTGGTCCTGCGGACATCTCCGGTACGGCGAGCGCCCTCGAAAGACCGGAGCTGCTGACCACGTCCACCGAGCCCATGTCGCTGACAGTGTTCGGCTACGCCTAGACCGGGTGATGCCCCTTACAGTGGTATGCTGACCTGGAACCCAAGCGACGACAGCATCCGAGCACGCAACGGGTCCCACTTCAAGGCACCGGGCTACGGCACAGACTGTGAGACTGTTTACTCTTTTCTTTTGTGTGTGAACTGCGTGCGTGTCCGACTTATAGTACTGTATGGGCAATAGTTTTTTTGTTCATCCAATATAACTCCCTTTTATTTCCCTCACTGTCTCTATCTTCCTCGCGTCGCACGCCTTGCTATGTGACGAACCTAACACAGGACAGTGGGCACCTAGTAGACCGCATAAGAGATGAGCTAAAGGAGCTGCGCACAGATCTGGCAGTGATTCCGAGCGGGCCTCGCATCGATATTGCAGCCTTTGGACGTGTCCTTGAATAAGCCTTTCAAGGACAATGTTCGAAGGCTGTACACCACCTGGATGGTGGAGGAGACATCAGCTGACTCCAAGTGATAAGATTAAGAGGGTATCTGTGGAAATGCTGTGCGCTCGGACTCCAAATAAAGAAAAGGAAGAACCCCTACGACTTTTGTGTAAATAAATTTTACGCGTGTGTGTGCAGTTGACGGCTCTCGCTTGTTCATTAAAAGGTACGTAGGTATGTTTGTTTTATGCTGAATTAATTAGTAAACGGTAAAGTCCCCTTTTACTTGACAAATGTGCACATATAAAACGCAAAAACAGAACCGAAAAATTTTTCGAAAATTTTACCCCGCGGTATTGGCGCACCCCAAACTTCAAGCCGGATTATCAGAAAAAAAAAGTTGGCCTATTATAAAAAGTAAATACGGTATTCAATATCCAAAGTTCTTGACAGAGCCCCATTTCAAGAAAACTTGTGTTGCAACCTACAGACGACCACTTTACTGAATTCAAGGCCATGTTTGACGGCACAAAAAAGTGCGTGAAAAGAAAAAGTTATAAAGAAACTAAACACTACATAAACTACACAATGCTAAAATGATAACTGCTAAGTAATTAAGAATCTCTGAAATATTACCATAGCTTCACCCAACCACTGTGGTTTATAATAGGCATCTCCAATGCCTTTGAACTTGTCTGTTGAATGTGCAAAAAAATAAAATAATGAAAATGCAGGTGGTGATGCTGCATTGAGGTTCACATGATAGCTTGCCACTACATCCTAGACTTCGACTGCATCTGCCAGGACTGCCACAACACTTTGCTGGCAGAAATAAGTTGAAGCATTCCTAATGAAACCAGACTTAACATGGCAAGCTTAGGGATACTTTATTGGGGAAATGATGCCGAACTACGAAGAAAAGACTGATATTCAAAAATTAAGTTTTGAACCTCGTTTTCTCTTAAATTCCTAAATAAAGAGCTTACGGTTGTGAAGTTAACAACAGCAAAGCTGTCAAAACTGATTCGTGAATATAAACAACTTTGGTGCCTTGGTTTGGCGTCTCATTAAGGTTATCTTAGTTCTGTGCAGCAGTTTCATTAATTTCGAGCCCTTCACCTTTTGTCAAAGCAGCCCAAAAGAGTCTCGCCTTGCTGTACAGGAAGTTGGGACACATCCAGGCACACGCCCTGCACGATACATGCCAAACCTTGTTCTACAAACACTGGATGAACAGAAATTACATGTGACGTGGTAAATACTAAGAAACAACTGTGCGCTCTTGTTTTCCACGGTAAAAAAAAAAAAACTACCCATGCCTCTGATTATGAGAAGAGCGAACATTACCACAACAAGATGAAATTTCACAATAAAACAGTTATCAGAAGACTCTATGCTGCCGTCTGCAAAGTATGTTTACCACAATGGCATGCCCTCTACTGTCCACATGCACTTCATAAACAGCCTTCACCTGATGGCTCAAGAAGAATTACAGGACGACAGCGTAGGCCTGAACTAATAATTTGGCTAGTTCATGCTACAATACACCCAACTTTCCTCGACACCAAAAACTTTTAATTAGATGACTTGGTAATAAGGATACAAAGCAATGAATAAACAAGTTGATAAGGCATTTGACACTAATAAAAAACAGTGCTGCAAATTCTTGGACACGTAAAGACGAACTGAGGCGTGAAGTCCTGGTCCTCTTCGCACTCACGACACAAGGAGGAGAAGGAGTCGCAACTTCACATGCGGCATCGTCACGCATGTGGCGATGGGTCGCCTCAAAGTTCTGGAAACCATTAGCAACCGAAGAAACCCCACTGAATGATGCCGCGCACAGCACTGAACGCACAATGTTGAATAGGCAAGGCAGTCAGTGTTTCGAACACTGAACTCTGCGTGCAGAACACTCCCCCCGTCTAGTGTCGACTCCCATTTCAAACCACCATAGATCATGACACTAGAAGCACAACTTAGATAACAGGTCTGTGGAACGTATTCCCTGTTTCATCCTTAACTGCCTTGACTTCTACCTTTTGCACTCTCTCATGCATGCTTGGAAGACTGTGTCACGATTCCTACAGGCCAGTTGCTGCAGGCGGCCTGGCTACTTTATAAGATGACATCATCATCAGCCTGACTACGTCCACTGCAGGACAAAGGCCTCTCCCATGTTCCGCCAGTTAACCCGGTCCTGTGCTTGCTGCTGCCAATTTATACCCGCAAATTTCTTAATCTCATCTGCCCACCTAACCTTCTGTCTCCCCCTAACCCGCTTCCCTTCTCTGGGAATCCAGTCAGTTACCCTTAATGACCAGCGGTTATCCTGTCTACGCGCTACATGCCCTGCCCATGTCCATTTCTTCTTCTTGATTTCAGCTATGATATCCTTAACCCCCGTTTGTTCCCTAATCCACTCCGCTCTCTTCTTGTCTCTTAAGGTTACACTTACCATTTTTCTTTCCATTGCTCGCTGCGTCGTCCTCAATTTAAGCTGAACCCTCTTTGTGAGTCTCCAGGTTTCTGCTCCGTAGCTAAGTACCGGCAAGATACAGCTGTTATATACCTTCCTCTTGAGGGATAGTGGCAATCTACCTGTCATAATTTGAGAGTGCTTGCCGAATGTGCTCCACCCCATTCTTATTCTTCTAGTTACTTCAATCAAGATGACATCGCCTTTCTTTAAATTAGGCTTTGGTAGTTGCCACTTGCGCCGTTGCTGCAAAGTTTAGAGGAAGGGAATTCAACTGGGCTTCCAAAAACCATCACCCAAGCTCTGCACTAGTTGCCAGTGCCGCTTACATAAGTTGCCTGTGTCCAGTTTTTCAGGGACTGATGCATTGTTCACCTGTTTTTATGTCAGGAAAGTTGCTGGAGCGAGAAGATAGGAATATTCGGGGTCATATGATAAGGAGGTTAATGACCTGGTATTGATGATGGCAGACAATTTTGCCATGAAGGTCTTCAAGCTTGTCGTGCGTTAGGAGATAATGCCAGTTCTGAATGAACACAATAGGCGGCGCATCATGCCAATCATTCGCTGCCATGCTCTGCCCGTATGAGAAGCATGCGGTGGGCTGAATTCCCAAGAACAGCCTTTCTCGCAAAGAAAGTTGCCAATGTTGAAACGATTGAGGCTCTTGGTATTAATTCCTAGTTCGCCGCACACTCCAACAAAGTTTGTCTCGCAGAGCGTATAACGTATAAGCTTGACAGGTCCTCGTATCGCCAAGAAAGTATGAAAGGCATCTCTGCCATGTCAAGGGACTCAGTCAGTTGGATGTGCACGGCACGAATACTGAGGCAAGTAAATATGACTGCCCAGTGCTTGCTGCTGGCTATGCCACCTCTTGTTGGGTTTGGGTAGGTTGCCATGCCCCACTGGCATCACACACGGGCATACCACTGCCGCTATGGCTTTCGTGGATGCATCTGAGAAGACAAGTTCGTTGCATCGTGCCTCGCGTAGCGACAATGGTGCATATGATTAAAAAATTGTGTAATGCGTGTAGCGAGGTTTTCCTGTCAGATACATCGTTCCACTGTCGTCGCTTCTTTTCTCAAAAAAAAGCTCTCTGCTTATTGAAACTGGTTGTTTCAAATAGCCAACGAGAATGGATGCCCTTCGCATCTGCTGTTACAGTTGAGCTCCGTGGAGGCAGAAGTTCATTAGCCTTGGGAACTGGTGTTTCCTTAAAGGAGGACGCTACCTTGCAAGGGCAGCTATTTAGGGGCGAAGCTCCTTATAGCGCCGCTCGTTCGTCCCTCGTAGTCGTAGTAGTAGTGTGTAACCAGTCTTACACTTTGACCTCCAAAGTGGTGCCGGTGAGAGATTTCTTCTGAGCGTTGTTGAACAATAAAAAATTCACAGCGTGCACGTTAACTAAAAGCCGAATTCTCCCGTCTCTCATTCCCCCTCAGCAGCCATTGGCATGTACATTGAGCACTATCTCACAAGAAAGAGTTGCTACGTTATACTCACTGGGCGTAACCTCCTTGGTTTTAGAAAGGTTTAGTGAGCGATGGGCCGCAGTGCCATGAATAACAGTGAATTAATGTATACGATGAACTCGAGGTGGTTAAAGGTGGGAAGCAGACACGAAGCGCAAGCCGTAACAAAGCGTGCGGTGCCTCCTCTCGTTCAGTCCTTGGAATGTCCGCTGGGTGGCGGTGCTTCTATATGAGGAATATATGGTGAAAAGATGAGAAATGGTGGTACTTGGAGTGTTAGGAGGACGAACAGACACACAGACAGATGCATGGACGGACGCACGGATGGCTGCACCAACGGATGGACATATGCATGGACGAACACAGGGACGGACGCACAGATGGACAAACAGACACACCCACGGACGGGCAGATGGACGCACAGGCGGCCACACAGACGCACGCATGGACGGACGGAAGCAAGAACGAATGGACAGACGGATGCTTGCCCCACTCTCCATCATTCACTCCGTGGATATGCTGCCATTTTTTGTTTGTAGAGATATCGTAATAAAATTTTCAGGGTACGCTGATAGCAAAGCCATTTGAATATTCACAAAATTTCGTGCATTTATGTTCACTGGTACATGGGTTTCTTGGTCAGGCTCTGGTGAATCTGGTGAATGTGCTAGCAAAGTGAAATTCACTACGATGACTCCTGGATGAGTGCTCTACACTATGACAGAGCCCTTTTTTAAAATTGTATTAAAATAAAACTATATTTTTACAAATTACTGACACAATAAACTGAAAAGGCGATTTCATGTGTGGGCAATTTACTAAGGTACATAATAAAACAAATCTGATAGAAATCAGATGAACAGTTTCAGAGATATCACCCGACTAAACAGCCTCACTGGCCAAAAAAGCCATTTTGAGAAAACACTTCGCAAGTTTCAAACACATATTTTGGTCTAAAATCACCCTGCATAGTAGGTAGATGTGTCCTGTGGGACTATTTTCCTTTGCCGCTTTTTCTGATTGTCGCACAGCAGGTCGCTAAGATCATTCCCTTGCACGAGAAAATATTTTTTGCCCTCTGTCATAGCAGCGGCATATTCAGGTTCAGGCTTGATCCAAAACTTCCTAATCGCCGCACAGAGCACAGCTTTTGTTGCGCAGCCACACGTTCACCATCTTCCACGGCTAACTTCTCGCACGTGCAAAAACGTATCTGCAAATGCACATTTGACGACATGGTCACACTGTTCAGGGCCATTATCACTGCGTTTAGTGAGCGCGACCCATTAGGTGCACTTGGGCACGAAACACCAACACCAGCTTCACTTGTGACGATGGAGTCTTGCGCCAAAGGTGTAACAATCTCGACGGCACGAGAAGTGTCAATGCAGTCATTGTCTTGCAGAGACAAAGCAGAAGCTGCTCTACTGGAAACGTCGATGTGATTATCATCGCCCGTTGGCACGCGAACGAGCCGCGCCATGCGTACGAGTTTCATCTGACGCTTTCTTGAACCGAATGCATGCAGAGTCTCAAACTCCGTTTTGCGCATCGTGACTGACAGCGCAACGATCGGCATCTGAATCCCTGAAACAATTTCATTCATAAAAAAAAACTGACTATGCAACAAACTTCGGAACCCATGCCAGAGCCAAAATATGTTCGTTTCATGCAGGTCTGTTACTGCGGGAAGCAAGCAGTACAGCAATCCAGCCCACCTGGTGAACTTCTCTGCCACACCACTGATGCAAAAGGTTGTGCGGGCAGCCACTAACGGGCAGCTCCTGCTCCTTGGCCAGGTCCAGTATCTGGAGCAGCAGCGGACTCTGTTCCAGCCTGCCTGCCTTGGACAGCTTGCGTTCGTCCACATGCAGCTCATACAAGATGCGCTTGCGAGCACGCAGCGACAGCAGCACGGGGTGCAGTCCAAACAAGCGTTCACCACCAAGGCTGGCTTTCGGCTTGTTACTCTGACGCTGCTCGGATGTCTTAAATACTGGCCTTCTGGTTGAAAAAAACCCGCGACAATGTGTGACACAATGCATACGGCAGCACTGCCTGCATAATTAGCCCAGTGAGAGCTTACGACAATAACGCATAAAGCATATATTATATATAGTATATATAGCATATATAGTATAGTACATATAGCATCTAGGTAACGACAATATAGCATATAGGAACTGCTCACTGCGCTTGGCCCGCGCACCCCTCGCTAGCAGCCCGCACATGCCTGCCTTCATCGAATATTTTTCATGAGGTACCCATGCCGTCAATAAGTATTGAAATATAAAACAGTGCAACAAAATTGCTTAATTAAGAACCTGAGTTCAAATTTCTGGGATTCTAGGAGTCGGTATCAATGTTCCTGGAGTCCAACGACTCAATTCGTTCCAGAAATGACCCATGAACGAGACTGAGTAAGTATGTCTTCTTTCATATGCGCTATTAGCTGACGTACCCTTCAATTCACCCCTCCTATGCTGATTGTCCCAGCCCTAGCGCACCTAATTTTGTGACTACTGCCACCTAAGGTCATTTTAAGAACCCTGCAACAGGCAAAGCAGCCAGAGAGAGTGATCAACAGCTTCACTTTAGAGTCCTTTTCAAAATAAAATGTAATAAAATAAACAATGAATTATGTTTGCAGGTAGAATGTTAAGGTCCTGCTTAAACTAGTGTATTGCGATTGCTTTGGCGCAATATGTTTTCAGGTAAAATGTTAAGGTCCTGCTTAAACTCGTGTGTTGCGATTGCTTTGGCACAATATGCTCCTGTTCACATGTCCATACATAGTATGCACGTGCGTCACGCAGCGCCGATTCGTCACTTCCGAAATGCGCCACAGACATGCCTGGGTACCTACTGACTCCGTGGCCGACGCTGCCGTGTTGTTTCCTCGTGCATGCGCCCGTTAAGTTTTGCCTAACGATGCAAGTTTGAGCAATTATCAGCTGCTGGTGAGGCAAGTTGATATAGCAGTCCACGAAGAGGGAGCAAAGCGCCAGGGTGTTCTGTTTGCCGAAAGTTATTACCTAAAATTAGGAACGCACATTGCGATTTTCCGAAAATCATCGGCGTGTTTGGCTGGCCCAGATTAACAAAAACGACTTGAAAAACCGGTACTTTGGTGGTGTTACTGCTACTTTGGTGGTGTGGGCCACAGCAATATATTAAAATTGTTATTAATAATATATCTCCTGTAAACTTTCCTCTGCACGATGACTCGTTTTCGATGGGAGCTGTGCGCTTCGCTAATTCACCTTTAAGATTGCAGCTCGAGCGACTGAGCTTTCACTTGTTCTTAGACCACGCAATTTGTAGTGACAGCGAGATAATGGGCCCTCTTGGATCGTGGCGGGTAGCCGGTGTACGCAGTGGCTGGTATACATCACACGTTTTGATTTTCTGATTTTGTATTGAGTGAACAAGGGAGGTCTTCCTGACCCGATGAGCTCGTTAAAGCACGACAACGAAAAACCACACTGCTTCTCTTTTAACATCGTGCACAGCAACAGATGACTAGTCCCAACAAACCCCGTTGCAGCACGCGAACTGCTGTAGGTACTTAGCGAGGTACCCGGGCATGGCGGGAGATGGCGAAAACAGCGGAAGTGACATCACATAAACACTATGTATAGGGAGCTTGCATCAACGGCGGCGACGCTATGCACTCTGGTAGGCAGCCATTTTTTTTGTCAGAGGCGGCCAGAGAGTGCAGCAGCGCAGTTGTGTTTGCGAGAGTTGGCGTAGCTTGCAAGCGTGATCCAGGGCGAACGCGACGCAAATTTAACTCCAAGAAGTGTCGAGCACGATGTCAGCTTCTCCGGAAGACTACACCGCAGCGCTGTGCCAGAGAGACCTCGAGTGGTACAAAAGAAGAGACGAGAAATCGCACCGAGTGGACCCATTCACACTTCGTGCGGGCGACTGTGTTAGTGACGTGGACCTGTGGTCACACGTCAACAGCTCTGATATTCATGGATTTCTCGTTCTGAGGACGAGTTTGAAAACCCGGGAGCAGATTAAGTCCAGAACGGCCCTCGAGGGTCACAACTTTTTCGAGAGTAGCTAGCTGGTTGTGGGAGCCGTGGGTGAATAAATTCGCCACCGACACCGTGGTCATCGTCACTCAATTAAGAGGTGTTAAATTACTTGAGTTTGCCATAGACGCTAATGCTTGTTTCTGTTCCGAATTATTTCTCAATGTGTTCACAAGGCCCCCGTCGGCATCATGGGCAAGATCCTTGCCGCACACTGCACATGCATGGCCAGGAACAGTGAAGCCTGCTCGCATCCCATTGCGTTGTTATTATACATGGAGTACGACGCACGTGCATGAGAAGAGTGTTCTCCATTTTTTTAACACGTCTTACTTGAGTGACGACGGCCACGATGTCGGCGGCGACTTTCTTCACTCACGGCTCCCGCACTCGGCCACTCTTCAAAAAGTTGTGGCCCACGAGGGCCTTTCTGGACTTCATCTGCTCCCGGGTTTTCAAACTCGTTCTCGGAACGAGAAATTCATGAATATCGGAGGTTTCGATGCGTGGCCACAACTCCACCTCACTTACACAGTCGCCTGCACGAAGCGTGAAAACGGGGTCCACTAGGAGCAGATTCTCGTGTCTTCTTCGTACCGCTCGAGATCTTTCTGGCGTAACACTGCGGTGTAATTCTCCAGTGAGGCTGACATCGTGCTCGACACTTCCTGGAGTTAAATTTGCAGCGCGCTCGCACTCGATCACACTTTCAGGCTTCGCCAATGCTTGGAAACACGACTGCGCTGCTACACTCCCCGGCCGCCTCTGACAAAAATATGACTGCCTACCCAGAGTGCATAGCATCGCTGCAGTTCATGCAAGCTCCGTTTAGATGGCTTGCACAGACGTCACAGAAAGCGGCTTGTTAGAGCACCAGCATGTGGGGAAGCGACGTTTTCAATGTCACAATAATATAATCAACACGTCACCTGCATGTTTTTCATTATTGACGCGTGACGTTCTTTGCCACGTTGGTTTCACATAGAAACAAATTGTTTGTCATCGAAGCAGCCATCGTAGAACAACAATTCCTTTCAGGAACTGCGTCCATGACATCACATGCAAGCCATCTATACATGGTGTTCATTTGATGTCCCGCCGTTTTTGTCCTCTCCCGCCATGCCCCGGTGCCTCCCTAGGTACCTACAGCAGTTCACGTGCTGCAGCGCGGTTTGTCGAGGGCTCCTCATCTGGACCTGTGCACGGTGTTCAGAGAGAAGCCGTGCAGTTTTTTTGTTGTCGTACTGTTGACCGCGCTTGTTCACTTGATACGATCCCAGAAAATCAACAGTTTGACACGTATACCAGCCATCGCGTACACGGGCTGCCCGCCACGATCTATGAGGACCCATTATCTCGCTTTCACTACAAATTGCATGGCCCAAGAACAAGCCAGAACCAAACTCTCTTGAGCCGCATTTGAAAAAGTGGATGAGCGAATTTTATTGTATTTCTACTGTCCACGCCATCAAAGTAGCAGTGCGGCTCCCCAAGGGTTTTAAACAGTGCGAGCCTCTGATTGAAATTTGTAGAAACAGCCGAAGAAAATGTGCGAAGTAGATACTTCGCGTATTGCGTGCCGTGGTAATGGCGGCCACTTTATTTTTTTCACGTATGTTTGGACATTTTTTTCTTTGTAATTTACTCTTTGTTGTGCGCTAATGTACAGTGGAGTCCCTGAAAATTATGGAGACCGTTTCAGGGAATCAATCAACCAATTTTTAAAAGACCTGACCCCTTAACTCGAACCGATCGTGTATACTTCAATTGCGAGTGAACAAATATTGTTTCACATCCATTTTCACAGTTGTTTGTTTCAATGCAATACCCAAATTTCTGCGATCGCGATCGCCTTCACGATTTTAAACGCCTCCCTGACATGCTGATTGTGCGCACAGGAATCACGAACAAGTTTGTATGTACGGTAAGCTAACTCTGTTTTCAGGTACATGCTTGTGTATTGCACTTGCCCGTAATGAAGTTACACCTGAAGACGCAAATATCACCGAGGTTCTTCAAGTCACATTTTCAGATTTGATTGATATGTGGGGTTTAACGTCAAAAAACCACCATATGATTATGAGAGACGCCGTAGAGGAGGGCCCCGGAAATTTCGACCACCTGGGGTTCTTTAACGTGCACCCAAATCTGAGCACACGGGCCTACAACATTTCCGCCTCCATCAGAAATGCTGCCGCCGCCGCCGGGATACGAAAAGTCTCACTTTCAGCATGGGGAAAAATGACTGAGGCTTGTGTACTTATGTTTGGGTGCACGTTAACGACCCTCAGGCACTCCTGACTCCTCTTGCACTAAAGCATCTCTCAGATAACGGTTTTGGGACGCAAAACCACGACAATTATTATTATTATTATTATTATTATTATATGTAAAAAATAACAATAACAATAGTGAGGTAGACAATCAGCGCCGTGAAGTCGTTCTTTGTCTATCTCGTGACTGCACACTGGTTTCGTGCTTTTATAACTTTCACGACAGTGTTGTGAAACTAGATACCTATTGCACAGCGTAGACAATACCCCACCTGCGCTTCAGGGAAGCTGGCTTGTCTTTTTGACGCCTCGAATGTATGGCCATAAGATCCCCGCTGAGGGCTTCCCACTCCTCGGGGTTCGACTGACTCGAGAACCAAGCGCTCGAGGCAGGGCTAGCACCGAGACGCGACGTCTTCAGGAGTTCCCTGATGCATACCTGCAGAGGCACACCCCCGGGTAAATATACAGGAACATTTTAAAAAATGGCGTATTTCATAGTCTTGAAAAATCTACTAGGAACGCTGCAAAAGCGGCAAATGCTGGCTACCGGGCCTATAATCACGTGTTCTCTATCGATAGAATTATACAGTTCGCAAGGGTTCACCAAAGGTTCGCAAATACGTAAACTTGCTTCTGCAGCAGACAAGACTGCACACGGGTAATTTTCTAAGTTTACTTACTGCGAGAGGACGAGCCATTGCCGTGAAAAGTTGCGGTCAACGGAGTCGAGTACAACAGCCCAAAACACGAGCACGCATGCGAGCACGTTTCTGTGGCGCTCAAATCGCGCGTTTTCTCGAAAGCGACAGCAGCGCCAATCAGGCGCGAAATGCAAATACACAACTACAGAGCATGACCTACTACACTCCTGACCTGTTCAGATAGCGGGGTTCCTATGGGAGCGCGTGTCCCCGCTCTCGTTCAATCGCTCGCCGTAGGTGGCGCTACCTATAACCTGTTCGTCTGTTTCTTTACGGTTGTTTTGTAGGCGCTGGTATAAGAATGCCTGCATTCTGCAGTGAACTGGCGGCATATATGTGACTATTTCTTCCCATACATTGCTGGTAAGCAAGGTGTTCAGAGCGCTTGAGTATTTATAGCACACTGGTTGACAAACGTGGGAACCCGTAGATTTACACGATGTAGGGCAGCCTATGCGTGGTCGCGTGCATTTTATTGCAAAAAAATTCTGAATGTCTTTTAGTATTATTATTTCTGAATAATTCTAAATTTTGGATCATAAATACGCACTACGAGTGCTTTGTTGGTCAAAATTTGACCACAAAGAGTGAAGATGACGTCAGCGAGCAGGTGCTGCCTAGCGCCACGCCGCTCGTAGGTTACGGCCCTAGCGGCAGAAGGTATGAACTAGAACGTGGGCGCTGGAAGAGGTGCTCTCTGGGCAGGTCAGGAGTGTAGTAGGTCATGCTACAGAGAAATGTTGTGACCTCCAAGATTACCTTCAACAACGTAGCGCCCATCGTAGACTATAGGTAATGCCAATCTCGAAAGCTAAAAAATCATTTTTTTTTAATTTTTAAGCACAATATGCACAAAAATAATGTTTAGGCAACGCAAATACTGCTACAATGTTTTTACTTGAAGTATAAAATTAAGGAACATGAAAATATGAATCAGTAATCACAAATCCCCGAGGATTTAGTTTCGGTTTCGATTCTTTTTTTCCCGCTATCGACCGTCCGCGCGGCGAACGGAGGAGTGGCAGCTTTCAACCGCTTCTCCTCGATACGCTCGATAACATGTCGCGGAGCGCGAGCACACCTGCGTAGCGTTCTTATCGTGCTATCGAAAGCGCGGCTCTATCAGGTATGCTGCTATCACATGTGAACCTCAGCTCGTCCGGAAAGCAGCATCAGAACGACACGATGTCGGGCGTCGTGCGAGCCACACGGGATGAAATTATCCTCGAAGACATGGTGAGCGAATTCCGAGACTGTATGGCATGCGCACGTACGTTTTTTCTTATCACGGTACCCGCTGGCTGATGGTTTTGTTGTTGTTGTTGTTCACCTGTGTTCAAGTTGGCGCATTACGCGACAGAAAGCATGCTTTCTCTCTGGAGAGTTGTGCGCGACACCGGCTGCTAGCGCGCTCGTGACGTCAAAGGAAACGAGATCGAACCTTGCTGGCGCGCAAATTAACTTCAGCAGCGCTATATTTCACGAAGTTGCGTCAACATGACCAATTGCAACGCTGCTCTAGTATCGTTGCCATATTTTTATCGATTTTTTTAATGCGCATTCGGTCTGCCGCTCGCCCAACCCGAAAGGCAGTGATGCACTGCAGCGAAGCCTGCTTTAGGTAGTTAAAGGGCAATATTTATTTTCTATAGTTTAGTCGCACGCTTTCCGCGGCTAACAGCGATCAGGCGGTGCACTTTATTCCTGTTTGTTAGATAGTCATATTGCCGCATAAAACGTAATCGTTGTTTTATGCAGTGCCTTTTTCGCTGTATTTGATAAGACAATGTTATCGTCCCACCTGTTCGCGTGTCGATAACCCCGCTTGTAGTACAGCGTGCGATACCCACCGAGTTTCGTCGGTGACCTTATAATAGCGTGTGAGCCATCACATTTTTTTAACGTTACGTCAATATATATACTGTTCACAAAGAATGCCAATTCGCCAGATTGCCACGAATACATCGCGCCGTTATATACATTTCTGTGAAGTACTACAAGCGTTATAACAATCTGGGAGATGTTGAATACAGTAAAAATAGTATTACTACAAAAGGAACCGTTTTCGATCCAGCCACGTAAGTAAAAATTCTTAACATTGTACGCTCGAGGGCTATATTTAGAACAAAATAATTTCATGGTTTTGATGAAGAGCGCATGAATTAATATACAGGTGCAGTCGCTGCATCAGTGGCTAGGGTGCTCGGCGGTTGAGTCGAACTTTGCGGGTTATCCCAGCTGTGGCAGTCGCATTTTGATGCATGCAGCTGAAATGGTAGAAGCCGTGTACTGTCAGTGCACCTTAAAGAACTTTCCGAAGCCCTCCATATCTTTGTTATGGGACGTAAAACTCCACATATTATTATTATTATTATTATTATTATTATTATTATTATTATTATTATTATTATTATTATTATTATTATTATTATTATTATTATTATTATTATTATTATTATTATTATTATTATTATTATTAGTCACGGAGCAGCTTATTATATATCTCACGCCAAAGAAAAGAAGAAATTAAAACACCATGACTCCCAGATATGTGCCCTGTCAAAAAGGTTTCGACCCCCACCGTTTCACGGTGAAGCCTGTGCATGCGTATGTCAACATAGATCATGGAAGTTCCGAAGTCCGGGATATACTGCCAGCGTTAGCGCGTGGAACGTTTGTAACTAAGCTATTTGCACAACAAATTATACGGTGTATGTCCCGTAAATTTGTTGTAAATTGATTTGTGAATTGATGTTGTAATTGATTGAACCCGTCGTTGAAGCTTGGTGCGCAAGATATCGTGGTACTGTGAGCTGAAGGTCGCGGGTCCCGGCCAAGGCGCCCGCATTTTGACGGAGGCGAAATCGAAACAAACGCCCGTGTGCTTAATCCGTAGTCCTTTTACTACGCTGCGCTTCATAATGACAAACTGATTTCTACACTTAAATATCCCAGCAATTATTGTATAAGCGAACGTACTGCCGACCGATTATGAAATGTCCGCTTTATTTTATAGGGATGAATGCATATGTAGGCGCATGTTTGTCACAGTGATGAATTTTAGAAGGCGTTGTTTTGTTAGTTTGATTGTGTGCCATTTCGTAGAGGACAAAGCCGTTAATTATAGTGCAGCAAGTGTACCAGGTAAATTTCTCAACATTTGCAATCATGTTGAAAAAAACTCGTGGATTTTGATTGATTGATATGTGGGGTTTAACGTCTCAAAACCGCCATATGATTATGAGAGACGCCGTGGTGGAGGACTTCGGAAATTTCAACCACCTGGCGTTCTTTAACGTGCACCCAAATCTGAGCACACGGGCCTGCAACATTTCCGCCTCTATCAAAAATGCAGCCGCCGCAGGTCGCGGGTTTGACCTGCGGTCGAAATTCCGCCACGATTTCCGCCGTGGGTTCGACCTGCGGCGGAAATTCGAACCCGAAACCTGCGAGTCAGCAGCCGAGCACCATAGCCACTGAACCACCGCGGCGGAGCTGCAGCCGACGCTGGCGTCTTTCTTCAGTGTCGCGAGATCTCACGGCGCTGTCCTGGCAGTGGGCCCTCATTACAGCCACGTTGAGAGCTCTCCGCGCCACAACCTTCGCTTTCGTGGAGGTGTATGTGAATGTGAGAAGTAGTTACGAGGCGTTATAACTCGCAAAAAATAAAGTGTTACCTAGAGGGCGCTTCAAACTTTGGGCACCCAAGTGAAACTGTGACGCTAAATAATTTGTATAGTATTACCGGTTTGAGTAGTTATTACGAAACATTTTTTTCATTATTTTCAAGGCGCTGTTCTTTCGCGACTATAATAGGTTATTCATTTTTGCTTTATTTTCTTTCTTTTTCGCTTTGGCGAGAAGTTGCAGTATGCTGCACGTCTAGCGTATTTTTATATAATGTACAAACATTTTCGTTAGTAACATATTTACATTTGCTGTTTTAGATGTTCCTATAATAAATAATCATAATGCTGCGGGAGCACATGAAGCAAAAATGTTGGCGAAATATTATGGCAAAGCCTGGAAAAAACGGCATATTGACTCATATTGTGGCCTAATTTTCGCAATGAAGCAGTTCAAGTAAAAATATCCCTATCGGAAAAATTGCCATGGTGGATACTGGAAAACATGGTGGGCGTAGTGGAAATAATAGTGGGCATAGTGGAAATAATGGTGGGCATGGTGGAAATTATGATGGCTATGGTGGGACGTAGTGGAAAATATGGTGGTTATGCCGGGACATACTGGGTGGTATGATGTACAGATGATGGGTAAAGTGGAAATGATGGTGGAAAGCAGAGGCTAGATAGTGGGCAATAATGGGACACTCTGCCCACCATTGCGATAATGCTGGGTAGCCCTAAGCATATGGTGGGTGGTGCTTATTATGGTGGGCTACATGGTGTACCAAGTTGAGAAACTCTTCCCACCATTGCGATAATGCTGGGAAGCACTAAGCAGATGATGGGTGCCGCTTGTTATGGTGGGCCACATGGTGTACCAAGCTGAGAAGCTCTGCCCACCATCGCGATAATGCTGGGAAGCAGTAAGCAGATGATGGGTGGGCTTATAATGGCGGGCAATTTATATAGTGTACCAATCTGGGATCAGTACACTACATGTTCTACCACCATGATTTCCATCAAAGTTAGGCCTACCGACCGAGCCCGTACAATTGTGTTATCCGTGCTTCCGGGCATGACCTACTACACTCCTGACCTGTTCAGATAGCGGGGTTCCTATGGGAGCGCGTGTCCCCGCTCTCGTTCAATCGCTCGCCGTAGGTGGCGCTACCTATAACCTGTTCGTCTGTTTCTTTACGGTTGTTTTGTAGGCGCTGGTATAAGAATGCCTGCATTCTGCAGTGAACTGGCGGCATATATGTGACTATTTCTTCCCATACATTGCTGGTTAAGCAAGGTGTTCAGAGCGCTTGAGTATTTATAGCACACTGGTTGACAAACGTGGGAACCCGTAGATTTACACGATGTAGGGCAGCCTATGCGTGGTCGCGTGCATTTTATTGCAAAAAAATTCTGAATGTCTTTTAGTATTATTATTTCTGAATAATTCTAAATTTTGGATCATAAATACGCACTACGAGTGCTTTGTTGGTCAAAATTTGACCACAAAGAGTGAAGATGACGTCAGCGAGCAGGTGCTGCCTAGCGCCACGCCGCTCGTAGGTTACGGCCCTAGCGGCAGAAGGTATGAACTAGAACGTGGGCGCTGGAAGAGGTGCTCTCTGGGCAGGTCAGGAGTGTAGTAGGTCATGCTTCCGGGTTTCAGAATACACGATTTCGACGATGAGGTATGACAATACAGCGCAGCCATGGCATCAATTAACCTAAATGAAGCATTTTTCATTGTGTATGGTGTCCGCTCAAGAAGCAACAAACATCGATGCGACGCGATTAAAGCACTCCCAGAGAACGTAATTAAGTGTCTTCTCACCGACAGCCGCCGGTCGCACTCGCCGGCACTTCTCTAGCTTTTGTACGAGAACTCAGACGTGGCAATTCGTATGCTTGGTGAACCAACATGAAGCGTAGTGTTTCCGGCACACTGCATTCGTTTTGGCCAAGCCGTTATGAAGTTGCTTTAGCGAAAAAGCTACAGCGTTGCGCTGGCGCGACCGCCCTCTACATTGCGCGAAAAGCATCCCAATGCTCCATCAAATAAATTAGGCGGGCGTATCTATGGAATGAGCCTAGAGGCCTCATAAAGCGTGAGCAGATGTCACCCTTTAGAACGAGCGCGAAACGGATATTAAACTTGGCAGACCCCGCCGGTAAACTATTGCTGCTCCCCAGTCCACTTGGTTTTTTTTTTCTTGCAGTTGTGAATTGTAAAAAAAAAAAATAGCACTGGTGCCATTAACACAGTGGCAATCGTTACAGGCAGCAGTTGCTTGTGTTTATTAAATGTGCAATATTTAGTAGCAGGTGCAGATCTCGTATAAGTCGTGTACACGTCAAACATAACTGAAGTTGAACACTAAGTTTGTATGCCAACTAAGTATTTACCACCCATACAACGTCATGTTGGTGTGGCGCAGTGGTTAGCGTCTTCGAATGGGAATCGGCAGGTTGCACGTTCGATCCTCCGTGGCGCCTTGTTTTTTTTTTTTTACGGGACGGGTGTTTTTTATACTGTTTTTATAGAATTCTTTTTTTATTTTTTGTGGCAGCTCGTCACGGTGATTATGACGTCATTTCGTGCTAAAGTGTTGCCGGCACTGCAGCACCCACCATACCCACCATGCACCATGGTGGGCATTTCCCACCATTCACCCACTACACTAATCCACTATAATGGTGGGTGGTGGTTTCCACCATGCCCACCATTCGTTTTTTTTCCGATAGGGATGGCTTTTATACTGTTGCATGGTATAGCTTGTCAGTAAAATAAGAAGAAAGTTTTAGAAGAGTAGCTTGTGTTTTGAGGGAGAAAAAAGATTGACAGATCCCAGGTACAGTGGGAATCGATGATATGCGAAGCACACATGAGAAATGTTGATATGTCACGTTAAAATGAGCACAACTAACGCTACGATGTCGAGGTAAATGGTGCCGTACACGACTTCCGTGTCATGATTATCATGTTTGGGTGTGTCGTTTACCTTCGTCATCTATTCACGCCACGTGATACCAAATCTAGTATATCTGGAGCAAGCGAAACGGCCGCGAGCACGCTATGAGCTTGGTATGTTGTCATGTTCTTAAATGACACGCGTGTTAGGATTATCATGTTTGCACCAGTGATACATTTCGTCATCAATTGACGTCACGTAACACCGAATTTGGTATATGTGAAGCTAGCAAAACGGCGGCGAGCGCATCATGAAGGGCCCAATGTACTCTAATGTAGCATTAACGGGCGCGCACGCTGAGCACAGTGACGCTACGTTAGCAAAACGAGAGCACTCCATAGTCTGATGCCAGGTGCGACCAGCGTCCGTCGGTGCGGCCCGACGGGAACCGGCACGAAATGCGACATGCTGCATTTCGCGCCGATGTGTTACCTAGACAACACGGCGTCTCCCTCTTTTCGTGACGGAGGGACGCTGGATGCGCTGAAACGCGCATGCGTCAAAGCAACGCAGTGCGACACGCGCCTGCGAGTATATTGCAGGACGGGCACCTGGCATGGCAACGCCAGCGGGACGCGACCAAATGAACGCCGGCGAGCACGTGCACCACGTCACGTCGAAATGCATTGGCGCCTTGGCTGTGGCATGCAGTCATGTTCTCATATGACAGGCATCTCATGATCATCATGTTTGCACAAGTCACATACCTTCGTCATTCATTGGCGTCAGGTAATACCAAATTTGGCATATGTGAAGCTCACGAAACGGCCGCGAGAGGATCATGAGCGTAGCATGTAGTCATGTTGTTACATGACACACATCTCATGTTCGTCATGTTTGCACCAGTATCATACCTTCGTCATCCATGCATTCACGTCCCGTAATACCAAATTTGGTATAAGTGAAGCTAGCGATACGGCCGCGAGCGCATCGTGAGCATGGCATGTAGTCATGCTGTTACATGACACGCATGTCATGATTTTCATGTTAGGGTCTGTCGCTTGTGTTAACCATAAAATCATGTCACACCATACCAGTTTTGCAACATGCCATGTGAACGAAACCACCGCAAGAGCTGCACAACCATGAAATGTAAATCATGACATCCGTGACATACATGTCACGATTTTCATGTTATGACTAGTCATATGTGTTCTTCATACAGTCATGCTATGCCATACCAAGTTAGGTATTGATACCATTATCGAAACGGCCAGCAGAGCTTAAAGTCGTAGCTGGCTAGATAGATAGATAGATAGATAGATAGATAGATAGATAGATAGATAGATAGATAGATAGATAGATAGATAGATAGATAGATAGATAGATAGATAGATAGATAGATAGATAGATAGATAGATAGATAGATAGATAGATAGATAGATAGATAGATAGATACGCTCAAAGTCGCCGAATTTCGCTGAGAAATGCTTCGCATTTAAAAAGTGCTTAACGATTAAGGATTAAGAGTACGTGGTACTCTACTATAAGGGGAAGCAGGAAGCCGTCCCAGCCCGGAGGTCTTAACGATTTTTAGTACTTCGTACACAACCATAAGAGAGTTCGAAGCCGTACGGCCTCACTCTTGAGGAGGTCCTGATGACAAATATCCGTCGAGAGAGCGCTCCGCCTTTAGTGGACTTTTCCAGGAAATTGCAAAAGAGCGTTACTGATATCAGTAACGCTCTTAGAGACGGGATTTAAATCAAATCGAGAACGTGAACAACGAGAGTCATACCTTATCCACCGATTTAACACCCTCGATAGAGGAATAAATGAGAATCCTGGTACACTTGCAGCAATGAAAGCATTAGAAAACAATAACGGCAA